>NC_140585.1:317647430-317677430 GCF_964204655.1 Triturus cristatus
AGAGAAAGCGAGAAAGCGAGAGAGAGAGAAAGCGAGAGAGAGAGAAAGCGAGAGAGAGAGAGAAAGCGAGAGAGAGAGAGAAAGCGAGAGAGAGAGAAAGCGAGAGAGAGAAAGAGAAAGCGAGAAAGCGAGAGAGAAAGCGAGAGAGAAAGCGAGAGAGAAAGCGAGAGAGAAAGCGAGAGAGAAAGCGAGAGAGAAAGCGAGAAAGCGAGAGAGAAAGCGAGAAAGCGAGAGAGAAAGCGAGAAAGCGAGAGAGAAAGCGAGAAAGCGAGAAAGCGAGAGAGAGAGAAAGCGAGAGAGAGAGAAAGCGAGAGAGAGAGAAAGCGAGAGAGAGAGAAAGCGAGAGAGAGAGAAAGCGAGAGAGAGAGAAAGCGAGAGAGAGAGAAAGCGAGAGAGAGAGAGAAAGCGAGAGAGAGAGAAAGCGAGAGAGAGAGAAAGCGAGAGAGAGAGAAAGCGAGAGAGAGAGAAAGCGAAAGCGAGAGAGAGAGAGAGAGAGAGAGAGAGACTAGTCTCCAAGCAAAGTGAAAAGTTAGATCACTATTCTGCCCAAAAGTTCACTAAAATCCCAACAGGTTCAAAAACCAAGACAGCACATAGAAAACAGAATGTATACCAGTTACTGCTACAAGGAGACAATATCCGATGTTAAACTTAAGTTTTGCTTCGAAGGGAAAGGTCATGTGGTGGCTGCAGAGAATACGACGCTTTCAAAAACATTCATGAGATGAAAGACAACTCAAGTCACAAAGTTTCAAATTGGATCTGCCACGAGAAACTTTACTGTTTAGGCAAATAATGTACTCTGCTTTTCACAAACACGCATTTACTCAATTTTAATGAAAAATGTTAATACATTTAAATCTAACGCATGTCACTTGATAGGTTTGCTTGAAGTATTGCAGCAGCATTCAAAAACCCAAATCAGGACTATATTTTAGCAGAGTTTGCTATAAATTTGCAATAAATTAAATGTACAATCCTGAAATATTTGAATGGCTAGAGATCAGTTTTAACAATCAAATACGTTTGCCCCACTCGAATTCGTGGAGACTCCTGCAGCACCGCGGAGCCGGTGCCTTGCTGGCTCATCTCACAATGGTATTACAAATTATAAACCGCAATGGTCACTGGCATTGTGCAGGCAATTGAAGAGAAAGGACACCTCCAACGATTCTATGATTGTTACAGGCTTGGCTTGAAGGTGCTACAGTGGTTAGAAACACATTGGAAACCTCAACTGGGATTAATAATTGGGGGCTGGGTGGGTACAGGTGGATTGGAGAAAGCAAGACTCATTAAAGCAATCTGCTGACCAGCAGAAACGTGAGTATTCCTAGTCACGCACAGCTACCAAATAACTAAAAAGAAGAACTTTAGGAAAACCACCAATTCGACTGTAAAACAACACAGAGGAGGCAGCCCAGTTGGAAACCAGCTAAAAGGCAGCATCTGATATGAATACCTCAATCAGAGCCTAACACAAGGTATCATGCTTGCCTCTCCAATGAGCCTGCCTTACTCAAGTTATTGGGTACAAGTCAGGATGCAGGCAGGCCAAACTAAACACAAAGTACAAAGTACCAACACAAAAAAGATAACACAATTTGTTTTTCTATAAATGGCAACGCTTTTTAAGTATTCCTGTACTTAAAAATGACAAAAACATGGAATCCATAGGACCCCTGCTATTATTCCTTTTCACCCTTGACTCATGATCAAAGACACAAAACTAAGTAGTATCCTGCACTCTTAAAACCTCTAGCGATTTTTAGACAATTGTCGCATACATGGTGTATACTTGTAACACAACAAGCAAATCGGAATAAGATACTAAATCAGCAGCAGCATTAGCACTTAAGATGGGACCAATAAATTGACCTAGAAAGAAAGAAACCAACAGATAATATGCCATTTGTCCTGTCTATTTTGCCTTCCAACAGGACAGCAATGAAAACAAGGGTTAAAAGACTGGTTTCTTCGTTTCTACCTTAGTAGGGTAGTTGAGGGCCTTGTGTACAAGGTGGGAGCATTGGGTAATATAGCATAATGCAGAAACATAACTTTTTTAGTGTTTATCCTTTGAGAGTGATCATTGGAGCAAAAGCAGGTACAAAACAGGGCTGGTCTTTGGCTGACGTCACTGAGGTGATGCAATTTATTGTTGTTTAACTATGTGAATTCCTGGAGAAGGGCCACTCGCCTCAAACGTTTTCCGCTCACTGCCACCCCTGCAGTTAGTATAGTTAGATCAATGCACACCGTGTGGTGCCACAGGATCTCTCATATTGATTAGTTTGAAGTAGTCATTCAAGTCAAAACAGCTAATCATTTACGTATACTAGTTACAATGAAAGGATTTAAAAACACACTATAAATAAAAAATATGTATACTTACCCAATAATAATGCTCTCATATGGCACATCCATGTTTTTTTATACTAAATAAACATTGAAACAACATTTTACCCCTAACTTCCAAAGGTAAAATACTTCTGCTACTCCCATATGGCACATCCATGTTCTTTATACTAAAAAAAAAACCCACTAAAACAACATTTTACCCCTAACTTCCAAAAGATATGGGAGTAAAATACTTCTGCTACAAAATGTTATCGAAAGACTTGGTGGCATAGCTGGAATAGCTATATGCATTAAGCTCGATGGCAAAAGGTTAAGATGAATGATGTTCACTCTTCCCAGATTCAGTAAATAGATTATTCCTGGCATAAAATAAATATGTAAAAATGGCACTGAACTTCGGAACTTCAAATCTGTGAATCCTTAAGAGGTTAAAGGATACACAACAATTAAATGTATCCAAGTTCAAGGAATTCCCCTGTAACAGATGGTTTGGCCGTTCTAAAAGAAAGACCGGGCAATAAACACATTTTTAAACAGAAAAATTACAGCAATATTTCGTAGCAGACAACATGCACTTAGACCACCTCTTTAAGATGCTGGAGTCAATCATGGAAATATACAGCAAAATCTCATCAAGCAACAAGGAACCACTGCTCATTATTCAAATAGAACTCAAACATTAAATCATCCTTAAATCCCTAACACACAATTTAGGAATGAGTTTTGGGTCAGACCTGCCCAGGCGTAGGGTTGCTCAATATTCTTTTTACATGTGCACAACAGCAGCCTTGCTAGGACCCTGAATTTTCATATAGGTCAATGAAGATCTCTACAAACAGAAAAAATTCTCGGCATTGTAAAAGTTAGAGCTATTGGCATTGCTCATGACACTCAAATGCGAGACCTCGTTCGTCCTCATCGAGTTGTAGCGTAATCACAGTGGTTCATAATGTGAACAGCAGTGACAACTATCTTTAATCATTGGACGTAAGGAACGAAGTTGCATAACCCCAGCAAGTGTAAAGACATTAACGTTTGCCTACATTGCCCCAAACCAAACGCAATCCGTTCTAATTTTGCGGCGGGCTAATAAATGGAACCAGCAGCACTTTCATATTTTTTTGTTACTTAATAGGCTCCGGTACCACTGCACCTGCTAGACCACCGATAGCTACACACGTGAACGACTTACAACGTGAAGACACATTGTGCAGGCTTATCAATACTGCCTCCAAAAAGTCAAAAGGAGACCCACACGATTAAATTTAAAATGGACTGCCACTGCACTACTTAAGATGTGACATCCAGGGTATATCGGTGCACATTTTGAGACAACTTCCAAAACAATTGAAAAAAATAGCACAAAATAAAGACTTCCCAAATGTTTTGGGCGCTTATGTAAGATCTGCCAAGATGCAACTAAAACGTCAAAACCTCATTAAACACAAACCGTCCGCAGCGAATACTGCTTTTTACTTTCTAGAGGGATAAGAACATTTAAATGCGATTTTATCTAGCGCGAACATTAACCGTAGGTGTCAGAACGCTTTACATAAGATCCAGTTGCATTACATAAGGACTTTGGATTACATAAAAAAGGTACAAACAGCAAGAGACAGAAAAACGCTACATTCACATAGGAGCAGTAGTAAGTACAAAGGTGTACTACAAGTTGCATATTCACTCATGGTTACATTTTAAAACACGCTTATATATTGCATATTTCCAGAGCGTGAAATTTTGCCATCATGGGTCTGGAGGAATCTCCTAGATGGAGGATGTCCGTATGGGTAAAAGTCCGTATGGGTAAAAGGCCGGGTGGAAGTGGGGGAAGCAGCAAGGCACCCCCGGTCTGAACTGGAGGTCGTGCCAAAACCCAGGGCCAGTCCATCACACCCCAGGCAGCAACAAAGGCAAGGTCCAAGGTCTTGTTGAGAAAAGGCATCCCGTTAAGAGGAGAACCTGGAGACGGCACTGTCCGGCTGGATCAACAAAATAAAAGACCGGATACAAGCGGAGAGTAGAAAGTCAGAAGCATGCCATCAAGACGGAGGGCTCTGGTCGTCTTCACATCGCCCCTCGGCAGAAAATGGCGGAGATCCAGACCATCTAACACCAAGACACCAGTAGGTGGAAGGGGGGCGCAGTGGTGGTAAACGAGAGAGGGGACAACCAGGAACTCACCGTTCTCTCCCATTACAACTAGGCGGTCCTGTCATGCCGCCTCGCATCATTACCACTTTTTCGACTATAACTAAAGTTAACTAAGGAGGATCATTTCAAACCTCTCAAAATCACGCATCCTTTAACAGAAAAGGTGGTAGGGGGTGGATAGGGAAGCAATGAGTAATCCATGCATGAGGTGAATTAGTAGTTTGGTTGTATTCAAGCCACGCGGACGAGTTAAACATCCTCCATTTCCTCACCTGCCCGTAAGCCCCTTCTGTTCATCTGTCACGGCTGGAAGTCATGGCGGCAGCGAGAGCAGGGGGAGAGGACGCCATTAACACCGCCGCCTTTCTCCGAGGTGAAGCAGAAATGCCTCGGAGAAAGGCAGCGGCGGTTTCGGATTTGGGGGCGTGTTTTTCTTTTTCTCTCGTCTTGCCATTGGCTGGAGGAGAGAAAAACACGCCCAGCGAAAAGTAGCGAAAAAACACGCCCCCGAATCCGAAAAGGACGGTGCCTGTTTTGCGAGACGAACCTCTTCTCCAATGGCTGGCCAGCATTTAGGAGGCCAGCCAATGGAGAAGAGGAGAGAAGAGGGGCGGGTTCAAGCCCCTCTTCTACAAGTCATTAAATCTCACGAGCGAGACTGCGCAAGCGCAGCCTTCGCTAGCCGAGACCTAAAAAGTGTGCCGGATACGGATTTCCCATAACATACAGCCATCTTAAAACAAGAACAAGCACAAAAAATAGCAGATTTGATCTAAAACAGTTGAAAAGGTTTGAAGAAGTCCGATTGTTAGTTATAGGCACAGCTTCATATCATGGCTGCTCTCCCTCGGTAAAAATATGTATATCACTCTGCTTTTACCACGGATACGAGCACATAATGAACCAAAATCTAGATGCGGTGTAGAGGGTTTAACACAAGTTATCACTTTTTCCATTACCTCATGTAGGAGCATTATTCTTGTATTCTGTGGTTTTTTGTATAGATTGTGTCTACTCCTAGACTTCCCAGCGCTTTTGCAGCTACCATATAATGGCCCGGGTCTAACACTATTCCTTGAATTGCCAAGTCTTCAAGGCTTTACAGAACGATAGTTCTCGCTCCAGGTGACGTAACTGCAGGGTATGAGAATTCCAGCGCTTTTAGCCAGGAAAGACATGTATGGTCCACCCCAGCGCGATCTCCGAATCCTGGAGACCTTGATTAAGTGGGCAGAGACTAATCTGAGAGGCCTACTGGGTACATCGGGAGAGTCCAATAAGCGTAGCAGTGGCAGTCTCTGCTGTGAATGATGCATAAGGACTTAAACTGCATCCTGCTCTCCACTGGCAGCCAGTGGCGATCTGGAGGGCCTTGCCGGCTGACTGGTATCTGGGTGTGTCTGAGCAGTTGAGCGGCCGCATTCTGTACAATGTGCAACCCTTTGACCACATAAGATGGTGAGCCAAGGTATAAGGTATTGCCGTAGTCCAGACGTGCTAGTACCAGAGCCTGGACAATTGTTCTCCTGGCTGAAAAAGGGAAGAGCTTAAGAACTTTCCTTAGTAATCTCAGGGTGCCATAGCAGCTGGCAGAGATTTTTCGAGCCTGGTGTTCCATTGTAAGTTTGGGATCCAGCCATACTCCCAGGCTCTTTATTGGGCCTCTGGGGGCGTTGGTAACTTACTTAAACAGTCTGGAATGGGCCTCGGGAGACTGCCCAGAGACTGATTGTCCAACACCATAAATTCTGTCTTATCCTCATTGAGTTTTAATTTACAGCAGGCCATCCAAATGGCTACTGCTTGTAGGCACGAGGTAGGGGATAGATAATTGGACGTCTGGCCCGGTGAAATAGACATGACAAGCTGGGTGTCATCAGCATAGGACACCAATGACAGTCCAAACAATTGCACAAGATTGACAAGAGGGAGCAAATACAGTTTAAAGAGTGGGATTCAGGGAAGAACCCGGAGGCACTCCAGAACTGAGGAAAAGACTAGTAGAAAAGTATGACTGATCTAAAACCTGAAAGAACTGATCCTTCAGAAAAGGAGGAGAGCCATTCCGGAGCTCTGCCCTTGACACCTACGTTGGAGACTATGAATGAGTATTGCATGGTCAGCGGTTTCGAAGGCGGCACTTAGATCAAGGAAAAGGGCTGCAGAACCGCCCTGATCTAGAAGTTTTAGTTCTTTGACCATCGCCAACAGAGAACACTTAGTGCTGTGTTGGGGGTCGAAACCCCATTTGGGTAGGTTGAAAATAATGCCCAATTTAGATGTGGTTTACTTAGCATTACTAGGCCTTAAGCAGCTTGCATTGACATTTACTGATGTTTGCAGAAAGAACTGTTCACCTTAATCTTAGGTGAATGAGCCTTTTCCACATGCATGCGTTTCTCTATATGCTCTTCAGTTTCACAAAATCAGGGAAATAGAAGCCTATTCCATGGTCTTCGCAAAATTTTCAAAACTAGTGGGCCGCTCCGGTCAGCTCCTGTCTTGAAAGTTTAGGGGTGTTTAGTCAAGCGGGGGCCGAGAAAAAAAAGGGGGGGGGTCCCAAAACGCGTTTTCCCCATGTTATTTTCCATAGGAAACTTTAGACAAAGCTACAGCCCGAACTGGAATTTCACCAAATTTGGCAAAAAGGTAGGTCTTGGTTCAGAACAATCCTTTTTGTTAAATGGTGTAAATCTGTTCAGTAGTTGCTGGGAAATTAGAAAAAGAAAAAAGTACCGATATCTGGGGGCAGCGGTGGGTTCACGAACCCACCCGAGCTTCACTGTGATTGGCTGCCAACACTCCAAACCAGGAAGTGTTGGCAGCCATCTTGTGACTCGGTAGAACAGAGTCACAAGAAAAAGGGTGAAAAAAAGATATAAAACAAGAAAAGGGGGCAGGGTAGAAACACCCTGACCCCCTAGGCCTGCTCAGGGGGTCCCACAAGGACCTCCAGGACAAAAAAAATTAAGCATTTTTTAAATTAGCGTTGGGGTCGCGAATCCCGCAGAGGGCTTTCCTATAAGCCCCCGGGTGGGCCAGGTGACAGGGGCACTCAAATTTGCAGGGAGGCCCGCAGGGGACCACCGCCTCCCTGGGGCTTTATTGATTATGTGCAGGGGGGGCAAGCAGCCCCCCACCTCGCAGCCCCGGGGACCGTCACCTCCCCGGGGCTAATTTTCATGTATGCAGGGGGCACTGCGGCCCCCCACACTGCCCCGGGGACCGCCAACTCCCCAGGGCTCTGTCTCGCTTTTTAAAAGGTGTGTGCCCGGGGACCATCACTCCCCGGGGTACTAAATATTTAAATTGGGGGCCCTCCTCCAAAGAAATACATTTCTTAAAAAAACATACTGGCCGTGCCCCGGGGGATGGGGTCCCCGGGGCGAAATTGGCATCGGAAGGGGGGCCATGCGGCCCCCTTCCCGATTTTTTCTGAAAAATAAATTAAATAAAAAGTGGTCAGGCCCCGGGGAATGGTGTCCCCAGGGCCCAAGACATGTAAAAGAAGGGGTTTGGGGGGGGGGGTGGGAGGGGGGGGGGGGTGACACTGCCCCACTTGTAAAAAAGAATATTAAAAAAAAGCCGGCATCTAGCCGGAAGCCAAGCCCCCTTTTTCCACTACACTGCAAACACGCCCCCTGGCTCGTTAGTTGGGGAATTAATTTCCCTTGAATACTAAGGGTTCCTGGGTGCCGACTAGCCCACCAGGTACCCCCAGTTTGCGCCACAGAGCTGCGTTGCAGAGAGGTGGTCCGAGGACACGCCCCTTTTTACACCTCTCTGCAACGCAGCTCTGTGGCGCTTACTGGAGGTACCTGGTGGCCTAGTTGGCCCCCAGGGACCCTCCGGATTGAAGGGGACTTATCTCCCAATTTACAACACGCCAGGGGGCGCATTTGTGCAGCGAGGGGGCGGGGCTTGAAACAACAAGTGTGCAAGCATTTAAAAAACTTTGAAATTCACTGAGAAAACCAAGGGGCATATTCTCAAGAACGTGTGATAACCATTGCAAATTTAGCTTAACGCAACTCTTCACATCAAAGTCTAATTGAGGGAAAACAACTCCGTGTAAACGTGGTATTCTCAACACAGCAGTACCATCCGATAGTACCACGATAATGCAAATGACAGTGTTAAAATTAACGCAACGCCGAAAAAACACGAAACACGAACGCGAAAATAGTAGCGATGAGGCCAATCTCGATACAAAAATCAGCGATAACCAGCGATAGGCCTGCAATTCCCACGCGTCAGGCGGTAAAACGCACCATAAAAGCAGAGTAAAAAAACGGTGCGATGACAATGTACGAGCACAACCCGACATCCATGACGTAGAACAAATGACCATTGTAGCGCATCAAATAGGCATCTCCTCACAGCCACAATGTACATTGACATGCATGGAACACACTGTGAAACCACATCTCCCCTTCACATTGCAGCAGGACAAGCAACCTCTCCTGCACACAGATGTGTCATGACCATGATCAATCAATTATGAAAGCGTGGACGAATGTAGGGGCAGTGACTCCCACTTACGTATATGTTGCCCATGTTGTGGGACTTGAGTCACAGAGGGCATCCCTGGATCATGGTGGTACCTATCTGACCCCAGAAGGAGCCCTGTTGTCACCTGTAGGTAACAAATGGCAGCCAAAATGGAATGATCTGGGACACGTGAAACGTCAAAGAGTGGGATTCCCTACTAACTGTGACACACAGAACTGGCAGTTTGAATATGTGACACCCTAAACAGCCTCTCTGCACAGAGGTGACACACCCACCATCCATGAACAAATCATTAAATTGTTAGCACTACATGTCGCACTCACACGTGTCTGAGTGGTGTGCCTGTACAGATGAGTGACATGCACTAAGGGAATGTGTTTTTGGAGTGCATTTATTTGCACATGCTGTGCCTGTGGTCATTTTGTACTGTCCCATGATTGCTAAAGACTGTCACAATGTGACGTGCTCATGTGAAGAAATTGTCAAGGATGGTGTTCCTACAGGCTATTCCTGCTGCGGCAGCAGTGGGGGTGTGGTCCACCTGCCTCATCATCATCGTCTGGTGCATCTGGCACTTGTAGCCATGGGGCATTGCTGAGTACACATATGATGTGCAACACACAACATGCAAAGATCATGTTGCACACGATGTCTGGGCTGTACAGGAGCCTTCCACCGGTGACGTCCAGGCACCTGAAACATGACTTCAACACGCCAAATGTGCGTTCCACGATGCCCCTGGTGTGTTTGTGGGCTGCAATGTACTCCCTCTGGGCCTGTGTGTTCGGGGCTCGGAGGGGTGTCATCATCCAAGCGCAGTGCATATCCTTGGTCACCTGCGACAGTGCAGAGAGACATGAGTCAATAGTTGGTTCTGCATGATGTGTTGGTAGGCTCTCTGGTTCATTGGTGTGTGATATGTGTGACTTTGTGATTCCTGTATGACATGTACTGCTTGTTGCAAATGAGCGGCATCAATGTGTATTACGTAGCCTCACTGCTGCTCCTCCCTCCCCCGAGCCTATTCACTAATGTGCGCAGCACGGTTGCATCACTTGCACCCCTACGGCACACCATGGTCATTCCTGTCTGCACATGTCCACAAGCCTGACAACGACACAGTGATGTGTGCTGAAGGTGGGCAGTCACGTGTGTAGGCCTGTGGTAAGGACAGGGCGGACACAGATGTAGAGTTCATGCTTGGCTAAACTCGCCTTGCGGTTGAGGGTAGACCTTTGGCTTATTCTGCGGAAATAGAGACATCCAACAGTTGGCATGTCTGATCCGTGACCCCGAGCGGGCTTGCACACCCTCATTTACCCCTCGGCCGAGCCCGCACTCCGGGGGCATGCTACATAGCAACATTGTATATTGTGTGACGGATGGCGCCGACACTACACTAGAAACAGGCATTAGTTACTTCCTTGGCAAGGCCTAAACTTAACCAGACCCACAGCCACGTGTTGAATGACCACACCCCTACGTCGTACTGCCGTACGCTGGTCCACTCCCTTACGCCCACAGGGGGGTCCGACACAGCTACATGTCCTCTACCCCACTGCCTGAGGTGACAAGGTTGCGCCCGCTGTACACAGCACAATGGAATATGGTATGGCCCGGGGCCCTCATGCATACATAATGACCACACGGACACACAGATAATTTGTGGAACTGGCTACGGGCATGTGCGCCCGGCACCTTTTATTGCCAGGGTCACACGTCCAGTGACGCTTGTGCTGGATGAGTGTTGGGTAGCGTAAGCCACCCCTCAGGGGTTGGTTGGTGCTGGCAACAACTACAACAGTGATCAGACAATCAGAAGTTCAAAGTTCAAACAGCAAGGGTCCATGACTTGAGCTGCACAGAGTTAGTGGCCCCGGATGCACTGCGGCCGGCACAGGCACACCGCCACGGGACGGTGACTTGCGATGCACTGAGGTAGGGAAACGAGAGCTGAGCGGGTCCTCGATCTCCAAGGAGAATGACACAGGGTGTTACGGGGGACACTGGAAGGTGTCCATCCAGGGCATGATGCAGAGGGCAGAAGCAAGCAGAAACAGGCAATATGGAGGAGTTAAATGCTGCAGTCTCCTTTTTCCCACCATGTCAGTATCAGCTACATGATGATGAAGACAACCCCCAGGCCATACACTCAGACGCCACCAACGTTCAACCAGAGAGTATCAAGGACTCCCATGGCACAGAGTCAGTGACACCAGAGCTGGAAGGGGATGCAGTCTGCGATGAGGCATGTACAATGATGTGAACTCTGCCATGATGAGGCTTTCCTGCTCTCATTGTTAGTGGTATGGCAGCAACGGTACACATAGGCTTACATGAGGCCCCCCTTGGTCTTTCACTCATGTCTTGGAACGTCAGAGGCCTGAACAATCAACGGAAATGTAAGCAGGTACTACACTATCTGAATCGACACAAGGTCGACATTGCCTTCCTACAAGAAACGCATCTACACACATCTGTTCCCGCTCGCTTTGCAGCTTCCTGGGGCGCCCATAGATACTTCTCCAATTTTAGCAACTACGCCCGAGGCACCGCAGTGCTGATTCACAAGAGAGTCCCATTTCACTGCCAGCTGTTCCGGGGGGATCCTGAGGGTCGCTTCTGCATAGTACAAGGGGTGTTGATGGGTCATGCGATCGTCCTGGTGTGTGTGTATGCCCCTAACACTGATTCCCCGGAATTTTTTCATGCACTGACTGCCCAGCTTGCGACGCTCGAACCAGCGGGCCTCATTCTTGGCGGCGACTTTAACTTATTGCTAGATACCGCCTTGGATAGCACATCTGGGGCTGCTCCTTCCAAGCCCAGGGCGCGGCGCGCTCTTTTGGACCTTTGTCAACAGTTCTCCCTAGTAGATATTTGGCGCAGGCGCAACCCAAACACCACTGACTACACACATTTCTCGGGGCAACACAACACTTGGACCAGACTTGACTATTGGCTGCTGTCCCCGGGCCTGTCCCCATGGTTTAATGGGCTCCTTACTCTCCCTAGAACGTACTCAGACCACTCCCCTGTCTTGCTCCGCTTGGATGTCCCGCGCCCCGAGGGTTTTGAGCGGCAGTGGCGATTCCCTGGGAGAGCGCTACTGGATGACTTATTTGTCCACGAGATTTCCGAGGCGATAGAGGACTACTTCACGATTAATACAGGATCTGTAGACTCACAGGCTGCGCTCTGGGAGGAGTTTAAGGCCTACATCAGGGGGGTTTGCATGGCCAAGCACTCTGGGGTTTTGAAGGCGATGCGCGCAACCATTAAGCAACTGGAGGCACAGCTAGAGTTGATTGACGCCGAGGCGCGGCGTGGGCGGGATGGGGATGTGACCGCTACGCGGCTTCGCCTCCTGACTGACTTCCGGGAGGCCGCGGACAGGGAGATTCTGTATCTTGGGAAGTACCAGACGGCGCGTAGATATGGTGAGGGAGATAGGCCGGGACGCACATTGGCTCAGGCTTTGCGGCCTCCGTATGGTAAGTCCTTGATAGTCGAGGTGAGGGGCGTAGATGGCTCGCTCCGCACAACTCCCACAGCGATCAGAGACGAATTCCTGTCCTACTTCTCCGACCTGTACAAGACCAAGTTGGGGGAATCCCCGGCCTCCCGTGCTGCCTACTTGTCGGAAATCGCACTTGTGTTCCTCGATAAGGGCATGCAGGAGTTCATGGCGGAGCCTATAACTGTTGCGGAGGTGCGCGGGGCGATTAAGGTGCTTCGCGGGTCCACAGCCCCCGGCCTCGATGGCTTCTCCGGGGATTTTTATAAGGCTTTCTCTGATCAGCTGGCGCCACAACTGATAGAGGTGTATGCGGAGGCTCTGGAGCGCGGCTCCCTTCCGGCTACCCTCAGCGAGGCGGTGATAGTCCTCCTTCCGAAGCCAAACAAGGACCCAACGTTGTGTAGTTCCTATCGGCCCCTCTCCCTGTTAAACTTGGACTACAAGATCCTGGCAAAGATAGTGGCCAACAGGCTCTCTCAATTGATGGAATTTATCATTTCGCCCGTCCAGTCGGGCTTTGTCCCGCGCCGCTCTACGTCTTTAAATCTGCGCACACTTTTCACGGTCCTACATAGAATTAACCCTGCCACGCCTGCGGCGGCGGTCCTCCTGGATACCGAGAAAGCCTTCGACACTCTAGAATGGCCTTTCTTTCTCTCCGTCATGCAACGTATGGGCATGCCGGAGAACTTCCTTGCCACTACGAGGCTTTTGTATAGCCGCCCCACGGCCCGACTGCGTATCAATGGCACACTGTCCTGTCCCTTCTCTTTAACGCGTGGCACGCGGCAGGGCTGTCCACTCTCACCACTGCTGTTCATTTTGGCCATGGACCCTTTGATCCGCCATTTCCAGGAGCGCCATCTCCACAGAGGTCTCCAGTTCCGGACGGGTCCCTTGCTCGCGTCCCTCTACGCAGATGACACCATACTGTATGTAAGAGAACCGCAGGTCAACCTAGCCCCCCTTCGTTTCGGCGCACACTCCGGGCTGGGCATCAACTGGCATAAGTCCGTAATCTTCCCATTGACCAGCAGCACCTCCCCATGGCAGTGCGAATACCCGTTGGAGTGGTGCTCTGACTCGGTTCGGTACCTGGGCGTACAGATCCATCTTAACACGGACGAACTTATCCGCCTCAACTATGGCCGTGCTTTGGACAGGCTGGAGACTCAGGTGGAGGGATGGTTGAGACTCCCACTGTCTATGTCGGCCAGAATTGCAATCGTAAAAATGATAGTTCTCCCTAGATTTTTATACCTCTTTAATAATATCCCCGTCCCCATCACCCGGGCCTTCTTCACCGCGCTGCGATCCCAGCTGATCAGGCTGGTGTGGGGCGGGAGGCACCCCCGGATCGGTTGGAGGACCCTCACGCTCCCTCCTGATAGGGGCGGCCTCGGGGTACCGGATCTGTACTTGTACTATCTGGTTGCGCAATGTGCGCATGCCTACGCCTGGTACCACCCTGACGCCCGTATTCCGTTCCTGCGTCCCGAGGCGGATTTCGTTCTCCCGGGCCGTTTAGCGGCTGTGTTACCAAAGGGGGTTCCCCGGGACCCAGTTGATATTCAAACGGTGTCCACCACAAGCTGGGCGTGGCACCGCCTTACTCGCTATCTAGCCCAGCCTCTCCTCTACTCCTCTTCTCTTCCACTTCCTAACCCCGGATTGCTGTCTGGCACGGGGGAGGCGCTGGTTCAGCGTACTTTGACGAAGTTTCACCTTACTAAGATCGGGGACCTCTACCCTGGGGGCCACATCTTTTCGGTCTCGGAGGAGGAGCGCTTTGGTGAGGCCACGTTCATGGACAAATTTGTCCTGCGTCGGCTTTATTGTGCGGCTCGTTCAGACATTGCGGGATTCCCTCTCGAGCCCGCATCCTTTGAGCCTCTAACTCTCCTCATTGACAAGGACTCGGGGGCCCATATGGTATCTAAGCTTTACAAGGCATGCGCGGCGCTGGTTCCATGTGAGGATGGCCGACTGCGAGCGGCCTGGGAGGCAGATTTGGGGAGGCCGATCACAGACGAACAATGGACCGCTTGTTGCAAAGTCACTAACACGATCTCGCTCAATAGTCGACACAAGCTCCTCCATTATAAATTTCTTCGCCGCTGCTACATGACCCCAGCTAGGCTCCATGCCATTGACCCTGCGCGCCCACACACATGTTGGAAATGCGCTGCGCCACACGCTGACTTTGCACACCTGTCCTGGACGTGCCCCAGACTGCAATTATACTGGACGCAGATACACGAGATCCTTGGCGCTATGTTGGAGCTCACGCTGGTTCCCACTCCGGAGGTTGCGTTATTGGGCTATACAGTGAACTTCCCCAAGAACGTCCGCAGGCTAGCCTCCCTGGGCCTACTACTCGCCAAGCGTGAGGTGGCAAAACACTGGGGCGGTAGAACGGCCCCCACGGCCGGGACATGGCTCACATCTATGGCTTATTGCAGCACAAACAGCGAGATTTACGCCAGTCTCCTCACTGCAGTTGCGCGTCCCAAGGATATCTGGGGCCCCTACAAGTCCTATATCGCTAACCTCCCGAGCTCTTCCCCACCGCGAACCAATTCCGGAATAGTGCCCACGGGAGTGGGGTAGATCTGGTGGTCCTCCCTGTTGGGAATTGGGTGAATATGCGCTCTCGGGGCGGGCTGCACTGGGGGAGCTGAGCCGACAATAGGGGTACCAGCTGAGCATGGTTGGGGAGTCCTGACTGCGTCATTTCCCTTTGGTGGACACGGGCGGATGAGACGGGTTGGCTCTGGAGGGAGGGTCTTTCTGTGGTCTGCTGCCATGAAGTTGTACTGCTGTTTGTATATGAGGGGGGAGTGTACTGCTGTATCTCCGCACTTGTTCCTAAAGATCTGCACAGCCGATATGCTTGTATGGTTATGTTTTCCAAAACTCAATAAAAAAAAGTTTTAAAAAAAAAAGTACAAACAACTCTGCCATGATGAGATCAGGACTCAGTTCCAATTGTGTGACCTACTCGACTGCAGTGTGTGCCGGAGGCAGTGGTCAGCAGTGGCCCACAGCCACGTGTCGTCAGCTTGTGATGCAGAGTCAGTGGGACCAGTGCAGTTGTAGGTAGTGTTCGATCACCTCCGTAACGGAGATCCTGTTGTCCTCCGGACTGAACCGCTTCTTCCTCTTACTCCTGCCCTTGCGTACTGCGATATGAACTCTGCCATGACGAAATCAAGACTCAGTTCCAAATGTGTGATCTACTCGAATGCAGTGTAGGCCGGAGGCAGCGGTCAGCGCTGGTCAACCGCTGTGCAGCCAGCTCCTCCTGGATCTCTAACACATGGCGTTGAAACGGCATGTGGAGAAGATTTCTGGTTGACGGAGGTGGAGGCATCAGAGCTGAGCAGGTGTGCACCCTGCGACGATGCCATGTCCTGTCTGGTACGAACTGTATTGGATTGGTGTGAGGCAGTGTAGGTAGAAGTCAGCAAGGGCCCACAGACACGTGTGGTCGGAATGCTATGTACAGAGTTGGTGGTACCACATCGAAGGGAGTAGTGACAAACGCAGCCATAAAATATGTACTTTTGCCATTGTGTAATCAAGACTCAGTTCCAAATGTGTGACCTACTTGTCCGCTGTGTATGCCGGTGGAGTACGTGAACGAGAAAGGAGTACTGCGAGGCTGTGATGGTCTGAGGAAGCTGCCATGGTCTCAGGCCTCGGGCTTGGAGCTTGCACCTGCATGTGGTGGGCCCTCTTGGAGATACGCCAGTGTCGGCAGGTGAGCAGTGAGGCCTGGATGCGCAGGGGCGGACAAGACTGGTTCGGGCACCAGCGGCCCGGACTGCGGCAGGCGCACAGGATCGCAGGCACCGCCGCACACGGTGTCTGCCTCGTGGCGGGGTGAGAGGCGCTGCCCTGGCAGACACGCTGGCCATTCCGGAAGAGAACCACGCCCAGGGCTACGTGCTTTTTATTCACACCCCTACGCTAGCCTGGCGTATGCCGGGCCAGCCCACTCCGCACACGCTTACAGAGGGGACGTAAGAGGCTACATTTCCGAGATCTTCCCCCACTGGCTGGGGTGACATGGTTGCGTCCACTGTCCACAACACTACTACCACCAGCAGTACATGTTGACATGGATAGGACTGTGTTCTGCATACTGCAGTCTGTCCAGCACATCCATGCCACACTTGGCATTGTGTGCATGCTCATTCATGGGTCACTTGCCTCCTTCGCACATGCCTGGTTCTCACCTCTCCCCACATTCTGCTATTGTGTGGCTGAGGTGCCATGCTGTTTATGGCTCATGTACATGGCTAGCCCCGGTTACCGCAGTACGTTGTGCTGTCGTGTATGGTGGGTGGGCATGTTGTTTGGCATGTTGTATGTGAGTTTGTAACGTGTGCATTGACAGAGTTGTGAGTTGCATGATTGTGGAGTTGAGGTGTGTGGTGTGCATTTGGTACTTCCCAACGAGCAGTGCATTTCCATAGGTGCCACCCTGGAAGTGCCGGTTGATGATGGACTGTCGGAAGATGTATGAATCATGCACACTGCCTGGGTAGTTGGCGACGACATTGGTGAAGAGTCCCCGGTGGTCTACTGTTGCCTGCACATTGATGGAATGTGTGTGCTATCTGTTGCGGTAATTGTGTGCAGTATCGCAGGGGGCACAAGTATAACATGTGTGCAGTCAATTGCCACCAACACGTGCGGGAAGCCAGCTATGGCATAGAAGCCTTGCTTGGTCTCCAGCTGTTCATGCGCAGTGTGGGGGGGGAAGTATAGGTACTGGGGTACCAAGCTAATTATGGCATCCAGGACAGGTGTGAGGAACTTGGACAGGGCTGGCTGTGAGACTCCTCCGACTCTGGCGGTTGTTGGTTGGAATGTCCCAGAGGCCAACAGGTGCAGCACAGTCAGCAGCTTTGTCTGAGGTGGTATGTTGGTTGTCCTATGTGTTGGTACCTTCAGCCTGTGGGCAATGATGTTCAGGATGCGGAGGATGGTTGTCCTTTTGAAACTGTAGTAGGCTATGACATTCTCTGGTGTTAAGTCTGTGAGGCTGGTGTGTTTCCTGAAGGTCCGCTGTCTGTCTGCGCTGTCTCTGTGGTGGTCCGGGGGGGGCGGGCGGGGTGGTCTGGGAAGGGGGGCCTGGGGGTGGTTGCGGTGGGTGTTGTGACCCTGTTGGGGCTCTGAGCTGCATGACTAGTAGCTCCATGGCAACTGTTGTTCTTCAAGTGTGACTGTGGGCTGGGCTCCCTTTTCTGGTGCAGGTTGTCGTCCGACTTTGCACCAGGTCAGAGCAGGTGTTAATTTGCTGCTGCTAACACGCCTTCTCGCCTGTTTTGTGGTCTTATCGCCTATCTGGCTGGTCGTTGAGAAGGTTGCGGTGTGGTGTTGTCACGGCTTTTTGCTCGGGAACACCTACTCTGCATCTCATTAGCGATAGTTGCCGGGCTCATCTGTGGAAATGTTTTTTGCGGCTGCTATTGCAGGTTAACTGGTGATATCGGCTGTTTGCACCAGCTTGTGAATGGGGCGATAAATGTATCGCGACTTTGGCTGCGATAAAGTGCCGATAACTCTGCGATAGATCCTTGAGAATATGCCCCCATAGGTTTCAGGCACGTTATAGTTAGAAATGATGATTTAAAAAAACCTTAGAAATTCACAGAAAAAAAACGTAGGTTTCAGGGACGTTATAGTTAGTTGGACATTTCTCTCTTCCAAAACTATAGAAATTCTCCCGTTCTAGTTAGTTCAGCTAACTAACTCCTGCCCCCGCAATGCACTGCTGATGATGCCACATATTACATCATTCATGATTTGATTGATTTGATTTTTATATTTGTAGAGCGCGCGAATGCCCGAAGGCGTCTTGGCGCGAATTGTTGGATACACCAGATTACTTTCGGAATGCTTAACATGGGTATAGCCATGTTTTGACTGCCTTTCTGAAGGCCATAAGCGTTGGGCTGTTTTTTATGTTAAAGGGTAGGAGGTTCCAAAGCTTGGATGTCCTCAGCAAGAAACTTCTTCCTCCCCATCTGTTCTGTCTGAACTTGGGTACTTGGACGAGTTTAGCATTAATGGATCTAAGGCTTCTAACTGGGACATACCATTTAAATTGGGTTCTCAGGAAATGAGGTCCTGACCCGTGGAGTGCCTTATATGACACAAGGATTTAAATTGTATCCTTTTGTCCACGGGCAGCCAGTGTAGGTCCTTTAGTCTGTTGGAGACGGACTCGGATCTAGGGATGTCCAACACCAATCTTGCTGCTGCATTCTGGAAACGTTGCAATTTGGTAAGATATTGTGTTTGGATCCCAGTGTATAAGGCATTGCCATAGTCCAATCTGGACATGGCGAGCGCGGTAACCACGGTTTTCCGTGAATATAAAGGGATAAATGGGCATATTCTTCTAATCATTTTTAGTATGTACCAGATGGGAGGATGACAGATTATTAATCTGGGCATTGTAGGTCAATTTATCATCGAATATAAATCTGAGATCTTTGACTTTCCCTACTGGGATTGGGCAGTCACCTAGAGTGTCAGGCCACCATCTAGGGGACCAGAAATCGGTCTCAGTACCCAGCAGCATGACCTCGGTCTGATCGCCGTTCAGCTTTAAACAGTTGTCTTGCATCCATTTGTTCACTTGAATCAAACAATCCCTAAAGCGATCTGCTGTTTCATTTATGTTGCCAGATACTGCCACCACTATGTGTGTGTCATCTGCATACGAGACCGGAATTAACCCATAATTTCTAATAATTGATGCCAGAGGAGCAACATAAATGTTGAAGAGTGGGGCTTAAAGCCGAGCCCTGAGGTACACCACACGGTGTCCTGAAAGGGTTGGAAGCACATTCTCCCAGAGTGACTGAGTAGGATCTATCTTTCAGAAAGGAAGACATCAGCTGACGCACAGGGTCTTGGATCCCCAGTTCATCCAGACGGGCCAGGAGGATGTCATGGTTCACGGTGTCGAAGGCCGCCGATAGATCTAACAGGATCAAGGCGGCCTTCCCTCCTTTATCCAGAGAATCTCTAAGCCCTTCAGCTGCCCTGACCAGTGCTGTTTCCGTACCATGCTGCTCCCTAAACCCATATTGTGAGGTATCCAAGTAATTTCTCGATGCTATTAGGTCCTTCAATTGTTTGTTAAGCAGCTTCTCCAGCACCTTAGCCGGAAAGGGTATTCTAGAAATAGGTCGATAGCTACTGGGTTTGTTAGGGTCCAAATTACTTTTTTTTTTTTAGAAGTGGGATGACTGATGCAGTTTTCCAGGCATCTGGGAAGATTCCCGAATGAATTATCTCAGAGAACAAGCCATGTAGCTGTTCACTGAGTATCTCTGGAAATAAGTGCATTATCTTAGGCGGGCAAGGGTCAGTTGGGTTCCCGGATCTGATGATTTCCACCACCTGACAGATCTGTTCTACAGAAGGGACCGTAAAACAGAAGTCCATTTTAGGCCTAAAAATGTCTGGCTCTGGATTGGGGTCGATTAATGAGGTCATAATAGTGTGGCTGCTCTTAAATAGTTCAAACACTTTGGAGACTTTATCCACAAAGAACTTTCCTAAGTTGTTGCATAGCTCGACGGTACAATCCAATTGGTTCCTGACAGGAGGCCCTGCTAGTTTTGTGATAGTCACAAAAAGCTCCTTACAGGAATTCTTAGCCTCTTTAATTTTCCTCGTAAAATAATTACTCTTTTCCCCTATAACAAGTTTTTTGTAATCCGATTTGGCATAGTCATTTTTTAAGTTTTGATCATAGTTTGATCTCCACTTCCTCTCAGCCGTTCTACAAACTTGTTTTAGTGCCCTGAGATTTTCTGTGAACCAAGGTTCTGAAGGTTTTTTCCGTTTTGGAACAAAACATTTGGTAGGTACCACCATATTTACCGCTGTCTTTATCCAAGAGGATATCCTCTCGGCTAGCTGATTGCTGTCTAGCGCATGTTCAGGTTTCGTCCTGAGGAGCATTTCATGTAGCTCCGGGACGTCAATTTTAGCCCAGTCTTGGTACGAGACTGATTTCTGACTATTAGAGAGACTCAGCTGCTCCTGATTCACGGTGATCGAAAATATAATAGCTTTATGATATGACCATGGGACAGGTAGCATCTCTAGGTCTTCCAGATTAGGGTTGGATGAGAAGATTCCATCCAGTGTGTGTCCAGCCACATGGGTGCCCTGCTTAACAAGCTGGTCCAGACATAGCTTCGATCAGTTCGGCTGCATTAGTGTCTGTTAATTTTTCTAAGTGATAGTTGAAGTCCCCTAGAAGAGTCCTAGAATTCATGACATGGTCAGCGACATCACTGATGACATCATCCACGTGAAAATCTGATGCACCTCCTCACACCCCAATATAACCTTTAATACACCCACTGTAAAATACAGACTACCATTTGACACCATAGACACACCAACACCAGTTACTACATTCACACTCACTGATTCCTACGTCAACACACACATCCACTCATTCACCCATACAATCACTCATGCAGTCACTCATCAATACAACATCATATGCACTCATGCACCTATACAGACACTCACACAACACCACTCAAGAGTTACTCACACACCTAGTCAGTCATGTAAAGAATCAATCACACTTCCATTTACTCACGTATACAGTTATACACACACCACATCACTTATTCATACAGAAACAAACGCATACTTACTCTCTTATACAATCACTGAAACAAGTGCACACTCACCCATGCAGCCACTCTCGCAATCACGGACTCTCACATATAGTCATTTATATACTCCAACTCTCACATACACTGCGTTTTACATATGTAGTTACTTGGACATGTACCACTGAGACATCCATTCTCTCACCAACACACCCATACACACACTCACCCACCCACACAGCTGTTTGCACATGCACTCTTGAACCCATACACCCAGTGAATCAACCACTCACACATATATGCACAGTCACACACTTCCCACCCACACAGGCACCCATACAAATACTCAGGCAACCAATCATAACCCATATAGACACTCATGTAGCTACTGACCAACCCATGCAGCAGCTTACACAACAGACAGACTGATACAGACATTCACACAGTTTGGTCACTAACCCGTGCATTTAGTAAGACACATTTAATCACTCACTTATACAGTCAGTCACGCACCGACTAAATCCTCCATCCTGACACTTATACACCCACTCATTCTTCAATACACCTTGGCATATAAATGAAACATATTTAAAATTTATAGAGAAACACAGTCACTGGATGATGCTATTCGTGATGTCATCAGTGATGTCAATGACCATGTCATGAATGAAGTAATATGCGACATCATCAGCAGTGCATTGCGGGGTCACGAGTTAGCTGCACTAATTATAACGGGGGAATTTCTATGGTTTTGTATGAGAGAAATGTCAAACTATAACATCCCTGAAACCTACGGTTTTTCAGTGAATTTCTAAGGTTTTTTTTTAAATGCTAATTTCTAACTAAAACGTGCCTGAAACCTCAGCTTTTTGCAGTGTAGAGAGATGAAATTATATAATATATATATATATATATATATATATATATATATATATTAATCAGTGGCAGTGGCTACAGTGAAGTTATGGTTCATCCACACTTTCTACCGAGAAGGGTTATTTGTGCCTATAACAAAGGCAGGCATTAACAGATCTCCACTAACTTTGGCACATGCTTAGTATAGTCAACTGAGGTCGACCCAGCACATTTCATACAGTGCTTTGTTCAGAAGAAGGATAAGGGGGGGTGGGTGGTGGGAGCATTTTAGAACCCATGGGAGATATTTTTTTGCCTCACGCCCAAAATCACTCAATGGATTTACATTTAACTTGGCTTGAATACATGCTTTTAATTAGAAAGCATGCGTTGATTGGTTAGGTGTAAAACCATTCACTAGTTTGAGATATAAGTGTTCGAAAAGGGGGACATGTGGGCTTGAAAGGGTTAATTCTTTTGAATATCTAACAGTTGAAAAAAACGTTAGTTAATGTGCTTAAAACCTTTGCAACATTTGGTGAATATGCATGAACTGTAACGCTTAAAAGGTGATGGGAGAAATAAGTCTCACTACTGGCAGTTGCTTGGGGTAGCATACTAAAAAAAATGTTTTTACCTACAATGCTACCACAGGTTGGATTCAGCCATATGCAAATCAGTTTTGACCAGGGCTCAATAGATGGCAAACAAACTCCAAATGGTAATTTAATTAAAATACCAAAGAAGACTATAACCACAACTAAGATGGGATGGTTTTAAAGCAATGGATAGGTGAACAATAATAACATTACAACGCAAACGAACAAATTAGCAAAATAAAATTTTAAAAAAACCTAGACCATATCAAAAAATGGAACTGAAATATAAATCAGAGTAAGGCAATTACTTATTAATCCACAAGGAATAAGAGTATAATAGAATGTTAAGCATCGGGGGAGTAAAGTGAATGATGAAACCTAAACTCAATACAATTATGTGAAGGAATTAAAGCTAGTAAAATATTGGCTAGATATCCCAAACAGAATATTAGTAATCCTGTTGCAATCAAGGTCAAATTCAACACATCTCACATTGATCCACAGAAAAGTTCTAATATTTTCTTAAAAGTTTATAAAGAGTTTTATGACAAAAATTATAAAGTTAATGAGGAAAACCTAAACAATATTAACTTACCTAACTCAAAGATGATGAAAAAGTTTTCCTAAACCGTGCAATTTCAGAACAGGAAATACAAGCTGTAATAAGTAAGGGAAGGTAACTGGCCTGGATGGCTTGATACCACAATTCTATTAAAAGAAATTCTGGCCTGATGTTGCCACTTATAGATCTATACCACCTATATGAAAAAACAGAAACATTTTCAGGATCGACGACCAAAGCCAATATAACACTAATTTCAAAGGAAGGGAAGGATTCAAGTCTCCCCAATAACTATAGACCAATAGCTCTGATAAATTGAGATTGGAAAAATATTGGGAGGAAGAAAATAAAAATCCCTCCATCATTAATTGGTCCACACCAAGCAGGCTCTATGAAGGACAGATTAGCAAGTGACAACTTTTTGTCATCTATTGGAGTTACTCAAACAGAAACCCTCCACCGTAGTTGTGATAGCTCTTGATGTCTAAAAGTCCTTTGATAAAGTAACATGACCTTTTCTCAAGAATGTATCGAAGAAATTTGACTTGGGAGATAACTTCATTAAGATGAACATGGTGCTTTACTCTTAAATTGAGTGCTAAGATAAAGGTGGGCCGCTTGCTTTTCTTCTAAAAGAAGGTACCAGGCAAGGGTGCCCCTTGTCACCCTTTCTCTTCCTTCTTGCGATTGAACCCCTTCTAAAGACCATAAATTATAATCACAAGATTGATTATATAACAATTAAAGACACTTTGCTTTAAAACTGCAACTTATGCGGATTACATTGGTATTTACTGAGCAGGCTGAATAGTACATCCCAGTCTTTACAGACACTGGTGAACAACACGCTACAGTTTCAGAATACTTCCTTAGTAAGGACAAATCTGAGGTATGTCGTCCCAGCATGTTCTGCAGGAAACATCTGCTTGGGAACTCGGGTTAGACTGGTAAGTTAACTTTCTAAAATACAGCACAATGATAAGCTTGGCATCGAAAAATTACATACATGATTGATAAATGGTCCCTGAAATATTTTCAATTGTGGGTCAAAGTTGAAACTATTTAAAGGATTATTACCCCATGATTATCTAATTGTTTTTGTCTGTTAATTATTTGTTTATTTCTTGAAGTCCTCGGATAGTTTAACAAATTGCTCTTGAATTACAAAAAAAACCTTACATCTAAATTAAAAAAACGAATACTTCCCAAATGAATGGGAGGGGTAAATGTATCTGAATTCAGAAAGTACCAACTGGCATTCTGTTTCAAGTAATGCACTGACTGGTAGAATGAGGAGCCTTAGTAACCTCATGGATGATTGCTAATGGACGACCTGTTGTGATCTTTGCAATCACTATCAAAGCATAATCCAGTCTTAAATATAATAATTCCAAATACTAGAAACCATAGTTAAACGTTGGCTGACAATTCTCAGAAATAAAAAAACAGGAATTCTAACCTAGTTTTGCTTTGTTTGAATAAACAGATTAAAGTAGACAGATAAAACGCTCCAGATGAAAGATGGAGCAAGTAAAGTATTCTTTATATTAAAGATCTTGGTAATAGGAATAACAGTGGATCTTTTGCACCCATAGAAACTTGTACAAGTAAATAATCGAGACTTTAATAACATTCTTAAACTAAAGTAGCGATCTCAAAGATCGCCTCTTTCTCTCATCAGTATCCCTTCATGTTTCTAACCAGAATGGTTAACAAGCATTTGCAATGCAATAGGTCTCGCATTTATAAAAGTTTGAGCTATTAAATTTGAGCTGTAAAATTACAATGCCTTTTATTTATGTTTTGGTTTTAAAACAAATAAAAGGCATTGTCATTTACAATGTCAGTAGCATAAACTCGCATAAAAGCAGTGTGCGGAGTGCAGCAGTGTGCGGCGTGCAGCGGTGTGCGGCGTGCAGCGGTGTGCGGCGTGCAGCGTGGTTTGTAAACAACATGAAAAGCGGACATCAAAGGAAGGGTGGGAGGGAACGAGCATATTGGGTGTGAGTTATAACGGAAGTTAATTGTTGTAAGAGGGGATGCAGGAAGTGAGGCCGAGCGCGCGCTGGCGAAAGCAGTCTGCTGCTTTCAAGCCCGATGCCAGATGCCAGCTTCGCGCTTGAATGCCTCACATGCACTGGCCATAAACCGCATTCCTAAGGTCTTGTGCCCCTTACTAAATCTCTCTGAATGCGTGAGGCGGCGCACGCGCAGGAAGTAGCTGGTGGCAAATGGAATGCGCGTGGTTGTGCGCGTAACTGCCACCCGATCCGCCAGGGAAGCCTTTGGGAGCATTTTCTGAAGCCCCTACAAGTCTCGCTAGACCTAAAAATGCAGTGTGTCTTCTCTAAATTATACAAACCAAGATCTTCCTCACGTTTGAAATCTAAAAAGGTAAAATGGTCATTAGAATGGTTTATTAAGAAAAATTATCCACCAACGACAAAAGAGTTGGTCTAAGTTTTGCAGTCAAATTTGCACACACACACAAAAAAAAAAACTTGCCACAAATCAAGTTCTTATTCCTACATGGACTTTCTGGATGCAAAAGAAACTTCCAAAGATGCTCAATTTAAATGATAAATCCTGCTGGAGTTGCATACAAGATACGGGAGGCTTTTCTCATGTTTTTCTGTCTCCTGCTCTTGAAAGTCTGAGAAAATGTGGACACGTATATTAAGGATATTTTCTCACACCACCACCCAATATTTTTGTAAACTTAGGGACTGATTACGATGGCTTACGGTCGCCACCGCCGTGCTGACGGTGGCGACCGTTACGCCATCGTAACGGGAATTACCCACCACCATATGGCGATTGCAGTGGGTATCGCGGCGGACGGCAAGGCCGTCTGCCGGTTTTCTGCCGGTCGGCAATCGTTAAGATTACCGGCTGGGCGGAGCTGGGGCTCATATATATTAGGATGTTGTGATTTCAAGGCCTTTCCATGGTGGCGATGTCGCCATGGAAAGGCTAGCGAGAATTTGCTCTAGGGGCCCGTTGCGGGCCCCCAGGGGGTGCACTTGGGGAGGTACCCATGGTACCCCCCGTACATGTCCATGCACAAGGTGGCAGGCACAGTGCGGTGCCTGCCACGTTGTGCATGGAAATGCACAACATGGCATTTTACCATTGCGGCGGGTGCTGCAGCCAGCAGCACCCGCCGCAATGTTAAAATGGCAGATGCAACCGCGGCGGTGGCGGTCGCATAAGTGGTGCGGGACTGCCACATGGCAGGCGGGCAGTCCCGTTCCCGCTAGGATGGCAGGCGGACTCCGGTCCGCCCGCCATCCTAATAGGCCCCATAGTTCTAGGGCCATCATTGAACATGGATAAATCCATATGAGATGGCAATGATTGGCTGTTAGGCCTAGAGCTTACTCTGGCACAGAACATGGTCCAAAGTAACTGGAGGGATCTAGGAAGCACTTCCACTCACACCCAGTGGAAATGGTTAAGATACGCTATAGTTGCCAAACACATTATGGCACAATACACCCAGGATCTTGGCAAATTGTCCAATCTGGAATAAATTAGATGCTTACCTCAAGAAGATCAAACCACCATAAATGAAGAATAAACCTACACTCATGCTCTAACACGCAATAACATTACAAAATAACGTATTCTACACCATCTGATGATAACCATTTTCAAGGATAGTAAGATGGCACACAATATCTCTAGGGCCTTTTCATTCAGCGCTCTCCTCTCCAAATTCTCTGGCATTTTTTTCTCTTCTCCCAATACAACCATCTGCATTTCGTCTTACTTGTCCTCTGGTAAGCATTTATGCCCAGTGCAATTTACATCTTAAGTGACCTCATGTTATATAGAATCACAGTTTTCAAAAGACATGTTTTTTATCATACAAAGCCAAGCATACAATCTATGATTTGGCACGCCTGGGAAAGGGGTTCATGGGTTTTATTTGTATGTCTATGCTGTGACTTGCGACAACTTTTTATGCAACAGCTACCATGTATATTGTGATTTTAATGAAATGCTTTTCCTTCCAATGATAAACATCAATAAAATAATTTTGAACATCAAAAACAGAGGAGAAATGTGAAGCATAGACCTCCACATGTAGGTTAACAAACAGCTTTTACTAGTACGTTAGTAGTACCATTTTAAATGCAGTTTGTGAACAGGCCCCCAAGTATGTGCAGATTACTCCGTTGTTTTTTTTTTTTTTTTAAACAAATGTACACATCTAGCACTGTGTAATGAAAGCTAAAAATCTGGCAGAAGCTTGAAAGGATTATTAGGTCTCATCTAGCAGACAGTTTTTAGCCGTCTGCAGTAAACATCCTCTTGTAGACCATACCAACACGCAAGTGGGCTTAGAACCCACTCGAGCTGCAAAGCATCAACACAAACCACTGGGAATGCTAGCCGGTCAAAAAGGCAAGACCAACTGCCTTTGCCAATAACCAGGTTTTGATTGCCCTGTCAGTTATGTGCCATTCCATCAGGTTGGAGGCAAAGTTAAGATGGAGAGGAGTCCATAAAATTGTCCTTTACTTATAACTTTGACGCTGTTTGACTAACCTGTATTACATTTTTGCCGAGATCAAATGGGGGGTGGCAACATTTTTTTAAAATACCGTGAGGAGGCAAACTATTTTTATTAACTAACAATTTTGCCAACATTTGATGGATCTGCATATCTGCATGAAATTTGCCAGAGACAGTCTGTTTAACCTTCTCTTGGTACTTTTCAGTAAATGCAGATTTATCAGAGGAGGAGGTAGCAGGTAAAAGAGTGGGACAAAAAAGTCTTAATCTGCTAATAGTATCGGCAAGATGTGACAACACTGAACAAAAATTTGCAGAAGCAGAGATGGATTGGTTTTCTATTAGAATGTCAAGTTTAGCGTCAATCCATTAACTTTGACAAAGTTACCGGGGGAGGGTAACAATATTTTAATTTGCTTGCAACGTTAGGGCTTTGTGATGAATCTGCATTATAAATGCCAATGTTTTTTACCTAGCAATGTTGCAGGGTGCAGTACCATATGTGGCTAAAAGAGTTCCCATTGGACCTCTTTTGGCCACATATGGTACTGCACCCTGCAACATGGTGCAAAACAAACTCCACACACATGCATACAGCCCAGCAGTAAACCGAATAATCACAGCAGGATGGACGGAGGAACAAAATACTGCCAAACCTAGGTGTCTTTAAACATTGCCAATTTTCTAGTTCGCAGACAAAAAGATGCCATGTTTAGGTAATTTCCCGAGATCCCAGCAAAGGAACGGTCATTCTCGGGTGGCGCATTAGGAACCTGGCTGGCAGTATTTTCGGTTGCAATGGCTGAGCGTTGTTTTCAATTAGCTGGGGCAAAGTGTTGGGCACCGGGTGAGGGGACGAAAGCCTGCTCAGAGCCATCGCCATGTTGTGATTAGACTGCCATAAAGCTGAGCAGTGTGGATCGCTGAGTGGGCAGGCGGAAGACTGAGCACTCGCCGTGTCGTGGCAGGCATGTTTTGCAAAAGCTAAAGTTTGCAAGAAGACAGAAAGGCAAAGGTGGGGGGGGTTTGAAAACCTCAGAAATTATTTGGAGTGTTAGTGGGATTTTGTGATTTATTGTTATTTTCACGTTAAACATAGGAATCGTATTTAGTGACAGGCTGTATTGGTGGCATCGTTACACATTAGGTCAGTTTATTCAGGAGTTTGAATAAAAGGCAGAGTTTTTAAAAATCTTTTTATAGCGTTATATTTTTTGTAGGTTTCTTCCTATCTGTACGTCTGCATACACACCCGTGGGCATTTGCGCAAGTGTTTGATAATATATACAAAGAAGCTGTGTGTAGAGAAACCATTTCAAATGCAGATGCGGACATTACGACTGCCAACCTCTGTAGCATACAGCGCGAGCATTTAAAGATGACACTGGAGACATTTATGTTGTAGAGCAGATAACCAAGAGTCACCTGTTATTTTTGTTCCATTATGTAGGTGCCCCAAATCACAAAAATGTTGTGGCAGCTCTGGTAAAGACTTGCAGGAGAGCCTACAACAGCAGGCAGGAGAAAATCATTTAAGGAAATAGTGCTCCCTGGCTGTAATTAAAACATAGGGAGTAACACCATATGTAAAAGGGGTGTCCTCATGGGAGGTTACAAGAAGACCTTGAGAGGAGCCAATTAAAACAAGCATCTGCAATGCAATAGGTCTCGCATAACTGAAAGTTTGAGCTAATGGCGATGCATTATTATTTGCCACGCCAATAGCTCAAACTTTCAGTAAAGCGAGACCTATTGCATTGCAGATGCTTGATTAAAAAGTATCTATTACATGTTGTAAGTGCAAGCGATCCTTTTTAAATATAAAAGGACTTGAGAATAGTGAAGGCCCAAACAAGGTGTTTTACTCAGAAATATGGCCTGCAGCATCCCCAGCCCACGGCACGATGGGGGAGGGGTAAACTATTCCAGCCCAAAGGGCGTCGCACGTTAGTTTTGGCGCTCCTGTTAGAGAAAATCTACGCTGGAGAACGTTCGCTGATTGCTGGGTGGGATAATGTGCGTCAGGGTCGCAGGGCAGCGTGTTTGTACAGCATGGCTGACAAGGGCGTAGCGAGGTGGGGCCGGAGGGTCATGCTGCAAATTCGGACAAGCTCGTCAAAAGGGGCCCAAAAGACAGATTGGCAGGGGCGGTTGTCTATTAGAAGCAGGAGACAAGTGGGAGGAAGGGAGAGTGTCCAAGCGTGTCAAGTTGGATGGGGGGGATGCAAGATTTGTACTGTTTTGGTCAGTAAA